>NC_090814.1:148913470-148945970 GCF_000390325.3 Nicotiana tomentosiformis | reverse complement strand
TCACTGATAATTTGTGTCATCGCTCTTTGATATGTTGCACTTTCTTTTTCTTTTTTTTGGGCATATCGTAGTAAGGAAAGGAAGTGAGGGCACTCATTCAAATTGAATAGCTGAAACTACTATAACTCCTATTTTTCTGCTTTAAGAGAAGCCTTCTAGCTCGTTTTAAAGCTTTGAAGAGAGAGATAGGACATTCTAAAGATAGTTGTTGAGGAAGCATCTGATTTCTAACTACGAGTCCGTTTTCAAGCTAACTGAATGCCTATCTGCTGCTAGTTCTGTTCCACTATCTGCTCTTACTGCTCTCGTTGCCGGTGTGATAGTCTGAGTAGACGGTGCTCTCTTTCCTGTTGTTTTTGGGGTTCATAACCGGTGCTATTGAATCCGCAGTTAAGGGAATATCACCAGTTCTTGGAATAAGCTCTGGGACTTCATGGCTTTAAGGGAGGTTTAGCCTAGCCCTAAGCCTTTTCGGAATAGAATGCTTCTTTGACAGAGCTTCAAGCAAGAAGGAGGAAGGCCCTCTTTTTGCCAATGGATCACTTAGTCGGAATAAGCGGGCTTAGGTTGATGTGGAATAAGCCATTTTTCCCCTGTTTCCATGGAAAGGTGTCGAAGGAATAGGCACATTTAGAGCTGTGGGACTTGAAGGAATAGAATGCCCCGTTAGAATGGGCAGGGACAGTCGATCATTGGCTTAATTTCCTGGGAGACTGACGTATCAAAAATTCCCGGTATTTCGTCGTGAAAGTGTCACATTTAGATTGTTCTTATTAAAGGAAAGAGCCGAACAGACAAAGGGTTTACATGACCGCTCGCTTTGGACAAGATGCCATAGTATAAAAAGAAGGCCTTTGTTTGCAAAGATGACTTTCCCGCTTTCCTTTGTGAGGGAGGTTTGTGCACATGAATTAATAGTCAAAGTATAAGGAAGATGGCATAGAGCATAGAATGAGATTGATGCTTCGAATGCCCAGTTTTCAGGGGTTGTGATAGAAGGAGCTGTGGCACTTTCGGAAGGGGGAATCAGACTAGGCTGTCACTGTTCTAGAAGAGGAAGCGTAGCTGGCACGTTGAACCATGTCTGTCAACGGTGAAAGATAGCCCTAAAGTGAGGGCCCCGGAGATAGTATTTCTCAACTGTCGATCGACGTGACAATCATGCCTGCTTGACAAAGCCTTTTTCATTCAGTCTCCCAATAAACGAAAAAGGATTTCTGGTGACACGAAAGCTGTGCTCGACGCTCTCTTTCCTATTCCACTGCGCTAAGTGGTCTTTCCCTTTATTGCTGGATGACTACTATGGAAAAAGATGACGACTACTCCCAGTCTCTGGTCAATCCATGCTGATGCTAGAAGAGCTATTCCCGCCGCCCACCCGAAAGAGACGAGGAAGACTAACCGCCATCCTGCTCGAACCTTTGCTGCCTGAGTTATATAGCTGACTGCGAGAAGGAAGGTTCAAGCTATGGCTGCCCCATGGGATGCTCATTTGAAACCTTTGTCCGGTCAATGCGAGAAAGAGAGAAGTGATGTAAACATAAGAATGGAAGGTTTGCTTGTCAGCTGTCGGGCCAATGAGGCTCTTCTAGCTTTACCTACACGGCAAGGGAAAGATCAAAGGCGAGGTGGGAAATGCCCCGCACGAACTATCTGATCAAGTTTTCTTTTTCCTATCACAGGCAGCTGGCAAAGCCGTGTTTGATCGTCGCGTACATGCTCCGTTACAGCTTCGTTCATGCGCCAATCAATTGACAGTGAAGCAGAGAAGGAAGAGTTTTGATCACCGTGTGGGTAGTCTCTATTAGGGTTTCCGTTTCATGTGCACTAAAAAGGAAGGAAGACTGGTGCGACTATAGTAATGCCAAGCATACGAGCAAAGGACTCTACCTACCCCATACTGACGAATGAAAGAAGCTCATCGCGGATGATAGGACAAGCGATAGCGGTTCCATTCTTGCTCTTCCTATTCCATACCATAAACAGACACCTTTGATTCATCGACATTGGCGCTAGAGGCTCTACCCCCACCCACCAGCCCTTTATGGAGTTAGCGGACCAAGAGAAAAAATTCCCCGATATAATAAAGAAAGTAAGAAGGGTTCCAAACCATTGAAACAGAAAGCACTAAAGACTGTTACGACGTGGCAGAAATGATCACCGTCAAGCACAAGATTCAAAGCTGGAATCTTCCTACTCTTGTTAGTTGGGACAGAGCATCCTATCTTGTTGATTCTCCTTTCCCACCGCCTCGAGCTCTCGCTTTCAGGGTGGATACGCAAGAAATTCACTATGAAAATTGACATGACACAATCCCTGAAGAGTATGATGTGCCCGGCCTTGCTTCTCTTGATCCCCACCCACCTCCCGTAGAGGCGGGTCAATATCAATATCTATACCAGAGATTGCTTTTAGCTTTATCTTTTCAGAGACAGGAGAATTCCTTCTGTACTTACAAGAATGCTACTTAGGGAGAAGAATCTCTTGACTCAGGAGCACCTGAATCTATTCTTTCTGTGTCCCACATCCGCCTATGTTAAAGCATCCGCCCATTCCTCAGTGAAAGGAAATGCTACTCAGGGATCAAAAAAGAAAGCTGGTGCCTCGTCAGAAAGACTTGGTTCGTAGAGTAGAGGCCTTTCCCCAAGATATTGGTTTTAAGCTCCTCTCCTTACAGTCAAGTGGCTTTCACTAGAAGAAGAGAAGAAAAGCCCTAGAGTAAGGGAAGGGAAGTGCTAAAGGGCGGGCATGCTCGACTGAAAGGAGAGGAAAGCTTCTTCACTTTCGGCACGGGCGCGGACTCCGCGATCTCTGGGTCGCCGAGGTTCCTTTTCTTCCGCCTCTTAAGATCCGCTATCTCTATGATTTGATCCTTCGCGTATCGGCCCCATACTTCTTTGATCTCCCTTTCTCCTGACGTAAGAAAGTGACACAGGCTTGGCCAGCTTTTTTCAAACTTGACGGTCAAGTTCCCTGCTACTTCCGTAAATACGCCTTGGATGAGCCTAACAGCCGTGTACCTGGAAGCACTTTTGTTTTCAACCGCCAGATGGTAAAGGAAGGAGCCATCCCTCCTTTCTCTCGCAATCACAATAGCCGTACAGTCGAATAGTTGAGTTAGACGGGGGATAACGGTCGAACTATCAAAGAGGTCCGCTACCAAAGAATTAGGAGTTATAACATTCATAAAAGAAAGAAAAAACCAATATAGGAACTTCAACTAAGAAAGAATAAGAATAAGAAGAATTGCTTAAGTAAGGTAGTCGCTTCTTTTTTTCGGTATACCGCTCTGCGAGCAGAGCGAATGAACATAAATCTTTCCGAATATCATGAATATCCTTCGCCCCTTATCTCCTCATCTTCCTATTTATAAGCCACAGCTTACTTCGACGTTTTCAATTTCCCATAGAATCTCCGGAGCTTTCCTAGCCACTATACTTTTCTTTTTTTATCTTCTTTGTCTGAAAATTGGTTTGATTTGCTTCACCTATGAGAATTTCTACCAATTCTTCTTTTATTCATCAAAGCTCATCCTAATCTCCGTCGAGATTACTGCCTTAGCCCTGTCCTATCATCTGTATAATGGAGTTCGTCATTTATTGACGGATTTTTCTTTCTTAGAATTGGAAGAAAAAGATTGAAATGACTGTTCCAAATTTCACCTATACCTTTCTTTGAGATTTAAACAAAAAATTTTGCTTTTCTTATGAAATGTTTATTATTCGTTGATAGATCTAAAGCTTATGCCGTAGAAGCTGACATCAGGCTATTGGCCTTTTATCTGCATCTTCCCTCGTAGAGTGGCGTCTTTTATAAGAAAAGACTTTCTCAGTGGAACTAAAAAAAAAGAGTTTGAGCTCTTTTTTTTGGTTGACCTTTAGCCACGCGCGGCAGCTATGCGCATGTGTCCCAAAGTGACGTATATTTTTTGGTAATGGGTATACTCGAGAGAAAAGGTTTGGAATTCGACCTCCCCTTATACGCTCTAAAAAGGGGTCATGGACTCCTTTTTTGTTTAGGATCCCCTTTCTACATTCAATTATTTATTGAGCCTGGTGTGGAATCACCATCATTACACATTCATTCTTGGTCTGGCTGCTGGTCTAGCGAGCCTTCCTAGCCGCCTAGAGTGCAGCCTGCCTGCTGAAGACCGTAACGTAAGTAACTCAGTGCTCCATACGGGGGAAATGAAAGCAGAATTCGTTCGGATCCTCCCACATGTTCAATCTTTTTTTAGCGGTTTCCCCAGAGATCTTTATCATTAATGCAACCTTCATTTTGCTCATTCATGGAGTTGTATTTAGTATCTCTAAGAAATATGATTATCCACCGTTAGTCAGTAATGTGGGTTGGCTTGGATTACTTAGTGTTGCGCGCCTAGGAGGGCAGCGCGCTTTGGGATGCGGAGGAGCTATTGTCGTCCAGCTCCCTAACCTAAAGCAGCACCGGGTTTGGACCGCAGGGAACCGTAGCATGGGGGGACGTCTAATCCTTTTGCCGCCGCAAGGCTGGCTAATCGTACGCAACAGGCTCGAATACCCCTGGTTCTGGAAGGCACATGAGTCCGAACGCTATGTTGAATGTGCGACCAAGACTACACTATGTAGGTATCTGTGCAGGTGAGGCATCGGTCGGTCCTAGAAACGGCGGCAGCGGTGCGAGGAGTTAACGATCGGACGTGCTGCAACCTAGGGATCACCAGGCAGCTCTTTCGCTCTATAGGGATCGGGGGGCATAGCACAATTCTTCTTGGAGGAGGGTTGTTAGCCCGGGTGACTGATCCTGCACCGGCAACCGAAGTCGAGCATACATACGACGATCTTCATGCGTGAATAGCCGGGAGGAAAGAAAGGGCGGTAGATGATAATGAGAAAGGGCGCCGCGTCTGGACGGGCGAAATGAATGAGCGAAAGGTGTCATGCCATGGAGTGGGGAATAGCCCTCGTCTCATGTAAGATAACTAAATGCACCTCGAGGTGCTGCTGAGGAACTGAGGGACCTTCTCGAGCATAGGATAGGTAATTGAGAGATAGAGCTAGCCTATTCGTTATGGGAAACCAATGCTCCGGGCCAAATAGAGCTTACCTACGGCACCTGGCTTTCTCCGGCGAGCTTTCTATCGTAAAGCCAAAGACGCCCCAAGACAAGGTACAACTGTTGGGAAGGGGACATGATCAATAGAACCTAGCTGGATCCGGGCTGGGATAGTGCTGCCCATTCTTAACCAGTTCCGAAAGGGTTCGCTCATGCTGGAGGGAGCATCCCCACTTAGTGATTGATCCGCTAGTTCACGCAAATCCGAAGAAGTTATCACGGACGAGCCACATGCAGGGAAACTTGCACATGTGGTTCTGGCCGGGCTTTCCTGAGGTATCTAATAACCTTGCTTCTGCTCGCCGCTGGCGCACCTCTCCTAACTATTTCCCATTTATTCTGGAATAATCTTTTTAGAAGGGACAATTTTACATATTTCTGCCAAATCCTTCTATTATTAAGTACGGCTGGTACCATTTCGATGTGTTTCAATTCTTTCGAAAAAGAGAGGTTTGATGCTTTTGAATCCATTGTATTAATTCCACTTCCTACTCGCGGTATGCTCTTTATGATCTCGACTTATGATTCAATTGCCATGTATTTAGCTATTGAGCCTCAAAGTTTATGTTTTTATGTGATCACAGCATCAAAAAGAAAGTCTGAATTTTCTACGGAAGCCGGCTCGAAATATTTGATCTTAGGTGCATTTCCCTCTGGAATATTATTGTTTGGGTACGACCGGACAACTACCGATATCTATTAATATCTTTTCTTAGAATGTTCTTTAGAAATATATATCTATCTATCTATATCGTAAACTATCGGATCGGGTATTACTTAGATGTGAAACTTGCAGACCTCATAGGTTGTAATATTTTTCTTACGGGGGGAACGAAATCAAAGAATATATAGACTAGTAGAGACCCTCTATGTAGTTGTCTATCTAGGGCGATCGATCTACATCTTTCCCCATAGCCCTGGGGCTGTGTCTCGATCTCCTATGTGCGAAATATAAGGGACTAGTTCCTATAGAGATTCCCCTTGGTCTAATTCCACGCCTTATGACGAAAGGGGAGTCGGCGTGGCGTAAAGTGAAGATTGGGGGGAGTAGAAAAAATTCCCTTATGGGGTATTCCGAAGGTGTAACCTAGGCAACGAAAAAGGGGCCCGATACTTCAACTAGAGGAGCGACCAGTTGGTTCACCAAACCCCGACCCAGCGTCACACATTCTCCAGGTCCGAAGGGATCCAGTGCCCAACTACCGACTCCTCCCGAAATTGCGCTATCGGAGCCGAGCCAGGAATGACCGTTAGTGGACACCCACCACTTTTCACCGGTTAGAGAGGCCCTCTTTAATACATTAAGAAAAGATGTTCACAGGGGCCAGAAAGACTCGGTCATAGGAATTTAGAACACCTATGTGCTGGTAAACGAAAACCACCTCGACCGGATCAGAGTAAATAAGAATGTCGAATCAGGCCGCCCTTTGCCTTGAAAGAATTCACACGCGGCCACCAGCTTTCCCAAAATAAGGGGAGATCTGCTGCTTACTGCTCATGGAAACATCCGACCTATACTATAGTCAAGTCGTTCGCCTATCTTTCTGATCTCCTTTCCTTCTATTCATCAGATTTTAGGCTTTGACCCAGTGAAAAATGGGGTTGATGGTGTTGGCTAAAAAAGGGGGAGAGAGGAGAGCCTTAGGGTACGCTCACTTCTGCATTTTTGTTTAGGTTCTAGAGATTCTCAATCGCTCTTTTTAGTGGGGAGGAATAGTATGTGAATGGCGGTTCTCAGACGAGGGAATCATTCCTCTCTAAATAAAAAGAAGCTAGAATCTTTCTATTGATAGAGCTTTCACGTCTGCGCATAGAATCGTTTTTTGCCCTTCCATTCTGTTCTTACGGTAGTTGGGTCGGAATCCGTGTGATGGTTCGAAAGTCGTTTCAAATATTCTTCGCATCCCCAGAGAGATAGATTGTTGCCATTGTGCCTTGGTCGTCAAAAGGGGCACGAACAGCCTTAAAGTACTGTTCCATGTCCCAGAGGTCTTCGAGCCTTGGCATTTCGAATCCCGTTGAATGGCTGTGGTTCCGGGACTCAAGTCTGGAGTCGCCAGGTGAGACATTCGGTTCACGAACCGGAAACCTATCTCCACAGCAAGCTCCTCAATTTGACCCGGTCCGTCACGCTTTGGACATCGCCACCGGGATCGTTGAGGCCCCATGAAGACGGCTCTACTTCACTGGGAAGACGCGGTACTCATTAGCGAGCGTCTGGTGACCAACGATTCCGGATTCCCCTGCCTTTCTGCCATAGTCTACACTTGTCCGTCCAAATGGTCGACCTTGCCATCAAGTTGGGTCACTCGATCCTTGAGTGTTTCCTTAACAACAGCCGCCGCTGACAGCACTCCACTGCTATCGTCATGTACATGGTACAACAAGAAGAGAATTAGCAAAAATCGAAAGGTTTTTACCCAAAACTCTGCTCTGATACCTCCTAAAGCGAAATAGGCATGCGCACGGGTAGAGAGTCTGTCTGAGTCGTGCGGCCACAGGTAACGCCTAGTTTAGTGTAGCACCTGGGTTCCGCCTTCTCCTTGCCTTGCCGAGTTTTGCTTCTGATCTCTCTCTGAGTCTCTAGTTCGTTACCTTCTACTATCGATCTTCTCCCTCTGCTGCTACTGGAGCTACTGGATATCGACCTAAGAGATACTAGACCAGGTGCGAGAGGAAGAGATGCTGCTATTGATGGACCGGTGCTACCTCTGGATCTAAAAATCATGGAAGACATAATTGAAATATGCACCTGGAATTAAATCACATTGGTTTAAAGAGCCGGAAAGGAAAAAGAGGAGGAAAGAAGCAAGGGACTGAGCGACGAAGCAAGGGTTGGAACCCTTCAATTACAAAGTAGAAGATGCCTCTCACAATGGGTAGGATTACTGCGTTTCTTATATTTGACTCTTCTATTTGATAATATATATATATAGGGAGTTGGGGCAGGTTGAAGGGGAGGGGAAGTCAATTTAAACATAGTGCCACCATAACCCTAAGAAAACGAGATTGGGTTTGTGTGTGTAGACTATCCTTGGAAGTGTCTATTCTACCAAACCACGGGACGCAGCCGTAGATCGAGCCCTGGAAGTCCTCTCCTCGCGGCTCCCTGCGTTGATATTCGAGGAAGTTACTCTCGACACGAGGGATATACAAGAAAGACCTGCTCTAGATCCCCAAGTCTCCATGGTCGTTCTTTTTAACATCTCTTTCTATTCTTATAATGTAATGCTATCAGTTACCTCGTACTACCCCCCCATTGCGCATCCTGTGTAACATCAAGGAAAGGGAAGGCTCATACTACCGCGGCGGGAGGTCGTCTCCCAGCAACTCCTTCAAAAACCCCAGGGAAAGGGGAGATAGAAAGACTATTCAGTACAGCGGAGAGAGTCTATTTGATGGTAAGAGCTATAGGAGCCCTACTTAAGGCTTTTACAGTATAGTTAAAATATATGATATTCGAGAAGAACGGGGAAGCAAGGGAAGGAGAAGCTGTTGTGAATGAATCCGGTCTTGGGAGTAAAGGCGTGCCTTAAGGCAGCGAGGGACGAAAGGATAGAATGATTCTTTGTATGCGCGAGCTGAAATACAGTTAGTTTCATTAGAGCCATTTTCTCACTTAGTTACCAACTTCCAATTCAAGTGCCACCGAGTAAATGGTAGCTTCAGATGAGATAAACCCCTGAGTCCAACGACGGATCGTAAAGTAATGGTCTCCAATGACCCAAGGTTTTTTTTACATGCTGATAATCATTCTTATTCCCTTTCTCCGAGTTGAGGACATTCATTGGCTGCGGTGCCAGTTACACGATCGAACATCAGGCAGTCACTTCACTAACAACTAGAATGATAGCAGAATGGCTTAATGAAACTGCCAAGACTAGAGGGATTGGAATGATTGCAAAACCCTAACTTCCAAGACTTTACGGTTAACTTACCACAATAGGACGAGAGGGAGAAGGTCTTATGGCAATCTCAGGCATACTAAAAATCGGTTATTTGGCCTGATCGAGCAACCTATGAACAGTTGTCGCCTACATAACCTACCTCCCAGACCAAGGGAAGAAGGTATCAGATCACTTTTGAGAGCCCTTTTGTTAAACCAGTTCCTTTACTCTTTTTGAATGAATTACAGTCAGTAAAGTAATCTGGTGGAAGGGGTCCATAGAAAAAAAATTGGCTTCTTTTTCTTTTTTCTATTTTTAGAATAGAGAAAGAGTCGAAACTAAGGGTACGCTCTCTAGAAGATTTGCTCGGAGCTTTTTTTTTTCACTTGGTCGCCTGGTATCTTGAAACCTCTTTGCTTGCGGGGGCAGGAGTGGAAAGAGCGCTTCGCGAAAGAATCGTGTGGCGCGGTGAAAGGTTTCCCGTTGGGGTTTCCGACCCTCCAGGTCTCCACCTACTTGTGGAATAGGGGGGGTTCCTTGATATTAAGGTGTCAAGGCGGTCGAAGAAGGCCACAGGTGGAAGCAACCGATGCTTTGATCATTCAATTGACTCCTTGCTGCCAGTCCGTGCTTGCTGTCATGCTGGCAAAAGCAGGGGTTTCGGTCGGTTTTACCTACTATTGGATTTGAACCAATGACTCTCGCCGTATGAAAGCGATACTCTAACCGCTGAGTCAAGTAGGTCAAGCTGAGTCAAGTCACCCTATAAGAGAAAGCCGCGCAACCAAAGTAGCCCTTACTATACAAGGGGGGCGGAGCGCTAAGAAAGAGAAAGCGTTATCACTATACGAAATGAAGCAGCGGCTAGCACGCTAAGCTAAGATCAACCAATGTTCGAACGCGGAGCCTTTCTTTCTCGGTCGTCTGTCTTAATAAGTGGATTCCGATTCATGCAGTCGTTCTCTGCTGCATTGGTCTTTTCACTCCCCACTCTCCACCATAACAAAATGTTTCCACTATATCTCAGGAGTAGTCAAAGGAAGTACGGCGGGTCCGAGTAGGAAGAAATTTACTAAGAAGTAGGGCATACAACAATGGATCAATTCATTCAACAAGATCTGTTCGGATCAGACCAGGATGAATGGGATTGGTCTGACCTCTCGCTCGGATGTAAGACTCCCGCCGCTGACAGATGTCCCATGCCACCTTTCGTGAACAGCTATGCCCGAGAATGAATTGTGATATAGCGCCGAATAAGCCACTGCTCTATTCCCGACTCGAAATCCATAAAGGACTTTAAGGGAGATAAAATAGGGGGCCCTATACCATACATCCTGCTGCCTTGGGACGACTGCACGTTACATCATAGCAGCACGACCAAATGGAGGTGGAAAGCCCTTGTATAGGTTGGGCGCTAGCTAGCGCCTTCCTTATACTAATATAAAATGTTGGGCCTTCCCCTTATTTATTAGTATTAGGCAAGTTGCTCGAGGACTTCTACTGGGAATGAAAGTTCCCTATTATAGGATCCCTAGTAAAGCCAATTTAATGATGGCCGCTTATCTGAGTAAGAAGACGATGGCTCCTATTATTGGTGAGCGATCTCCTCTACACCTTATCTTTGGGCGTTTTACTCTCTTTCAAAGAGATGACTATTCAAACCTCAGAGTATTCGGATGCACGTGCT
Organism: Nicotiana tomentosiformis; assembly: GCF_000390325.3. Classification (NCBI taxonomy): domain Eukaryota; kingdom Viridiplantae; phylum Streptophyta; class Magnoliopsida; order Solanales; family Solanaceae; genus Nicotiana; species Nicotiana tomentosiformis. The sequence goes on along the minus strand of NC_090814.1, from coordinate 148,935,302 downwards.
TTGTTAAAATTCCATCTCCTGCACAAGACAAACTGAGCCCTACATCTCACTCTATGTGTTTTCTTGAGTGAGGTTGGGGTACCCCTCTCTCAAAAGGGCTACAAGTGTTAATGATCCTTCTACACGACGATTCCACCTTTCTCGACATGTCACCTTTTTCGAACATGTGCCTTACTACGGAGCTCGGGGCTTTGAGATTCCCTGTGATGGTGGGCCATTATGTTACCTTGTCTCCCCTTAGAGGGGAGGGGTGGAACTATTGAGGAGTTTATGTGAGACAGCATCAGAATTCTCCGATTTAATAGAGTCAGCAAGATCCGGGTGACCAAAGTGATCAGCAGCTTGATCAGCTTAAGGGGAAGTTTCGCAGGTTTGTGAAGACAGACTCTCGTCACTCAGTTTTCAGAGCTGAGCCAACTGATTCAGTGGTCTCCCTCTCTCCCTATACTTCGAACCAAGACTCTTCTTCAGACTTAGGTTCTCTAGCTTCTATTCTCGGGGTACGTAGATCCACCCGTCTTCGTTTTCCTATTCATAGGTTTGTATCAACTAAGTCTCTGTCTACTTCCCACGAGTCTTTTTTGCAATTTCATCCATCTTTTTTAACCTGATACCTTTGCAGAGGCCATATCTCAACCCTGCTGGCAGCTCTATGCAGAAAGAGATCGTAGCACTAGAATGGTTTGCTACTTGGGATTGAGTCTCTCTTCCTCTAGGGAAATCAATAGTGGGCTACAAGTGGGTCTATAAAGTCAACAAAAAGCTGATGGAGCTGTTGAGGGGTTGAAGGCTAGATTGGTGGCCAAAGGATACACACAAGAGTATTGAGTCGAACCCCTTTAGAGATAGGGGAAAGATTTGCCCCAGCTTGGCGAATCGCATCCCCGCGCAACGAATTGCATTGCCAACCTCCTGATTGTCTTCTTATCATTTTCCGTTGCATGTTTGGGATACGTTTGGTGTTCAATATATTCCCTGATGTCAGTAAACCATGGTTTACCGTTGGGTGCCCTTTCAATGGCCAAAAGATCACTATTGAACATGCCGGGAGTCAACTCAAAAATTTCTATTAGGTTGCAATACACCGGGCTGCTTCTTTGTTCTATCATGATTGGGTGGACTTTCCCTCAGGAATGTTTATCATGGAGGCCAGTGTTGCCAATGCATCCGCGAACTTATTTTTTCTCTGGGTAGTGGAGAGAAACTGATTTTCTTGAATTGCTCAGTGAGCTTTTCAAGATAAGCATGGTATGTCAAAAGTTTTTCATATTTTGTTTTTAATTTCTTTTGAGTTTGGCAGATGATAAGCGTCGAATCCCTAAATACTTCGATTTCTTATATTCCCAGGGTCAAGGCAGTCTTTAATCCATGGATACATGCTTCATCTTCTGTGGTATTCTTAGTTCCTTAAAAGTTCCGCTTAATGGCAATGGGGGTGTGCGATTCATCAGGTGCAATCAGCAATGCCCCTACTCCGTACCCATTTTGATTAGTCGTGCCATCAAAGTCAAATTTCCATGCCCTCCTCTTCTGTGACAGCTATTTCCTCGTCTGGGAAGCAATCCTTAAACTCATGTTCCTCCTTGATAGGGTGCAAGGTGTTCTGCTATCGCCCTTCCTTTTTGGTTACATACGTGATGTCGAATTCAGACAGAAGCAGTAACCATCTTGCGGTCCTTCCCGTTACGTTAAGGCGGGTTTCTCGAACAAATACTTTTTTTGTAGGTCCATGGAAGCTATTAAATGTACTGGGTAAGACAGCATGTAATGCCTCAATTTCCGCCTTACCCAAACCAAAGCCAAGCAGGTTTTCTCCAAATTGGTATACCTGGTCTTGTAGTCAGTCATTTTCTTACGTTGGTAGTATATGGCCCTTTACTTCCGTCTGTCTTCATCGTATTAAGCCAACATAGACCCCATAGTGGTTTCAGTGACTGATAGGTATAGTAATAAAGGCTTCCTGGCGTTGTAGGCACTAGAATGGAGTCCTTTATTTTGTCAAAAGCTTTCTGGCGGGCTTCATCCCATTTTCCTGCTAAATTTTTATTTAGAAATTTGTGTATCGGCTCGCAAGTGGTTATACAAGAGAAAGTCAAAGTCTGATGGGACTATTGATCGCTACAAGGCTCGCGTGGTAGCCAAAGGCTACAACCAGCAATAGGGTATAGACTATGATGAGACATTCAGTCCAGTTATCAAGATGGCATCAAGGGCGATTAGGTGTGACTTGCTTGATAAGGGAAAGAGAAGACGTCCCTCAAAGCCCCATTAACGCAAAACAAGTCGATTCCTACGTTTTTAAATTACCAGAAGCTCTTAGCTACTCAGCTATACTATAGGCTCTAAAGGCATTACTTGACTGAAAGAGTGCTTATATTATGGGGGCTTCCCTTTCCAACATCTGACTTATATACAGGTCAACATCGACTTAAGAAGCACGAAAAAAAAAAGTAGCTACCTCGGGAGAGGGATGAGAGTAGTCTTTTTCCAATAGGCTAGCTGCCTATTGCAGGAGTTCCTGACCTGAAAGGACACCAGCAAGCTGCTACTGAATGTGAACAAAGTCAAGGAGATGGAATCAACTCAATAGAATTAGGTTTTTTTTATGACTGCTGAAGTGACCGAACGAAATGTTGGATTGATTCAATACCGAATCCCAGATCTCCATAGACGACTAATGGTAGGGGCTGCATTTTTCGGAAAGAAAGATAGTGGCAAAAGGATGTTAATCAAGAACCGACGTCTCATGCCGACCCCGTCTGCAGTTGCTACTACACTGTTACATCCGGATAAAGTGACCCGTACTGGTGGAATAATTGCAATGCGACTATACCGCCTGCTGATAAAGGGAAGACAGTATACCAAGCTTGTCCCAGCAGTCAGGTTTGGTCCTCCGGGCAGCAACCCGGCCGGTATACACCCCACAGAGGAAATTGGGCTGTGAGGTGAGTAACTATATTCAACAATCATTTGCCAACATCGTTCCTAAGCCCTACTAAGTAAAGGGGGATGTGTTCAGTCCCAAGCATCTTCGTCAATACTCCATCTGCCCCCCGCCGGGGGGTTAAGGGGGAGGATGTCAAAACCTTACCCATAAAAAAAAAGTACATAGACCTGCTCACAAAGAGCTACAAGACAGCCAAAAACATTACTGCTAATAAAATGAAAGTGAACAAAGCCAAACCAATATGATATTCAATAAGCCCACTTTTTTGAGAGAAAAAACCTGAATTTGTTGAGGAAGATCAGCTGTAGAGGAAAACCTATAGTCAAACTGAGAATCGCAGCCGAAGTTTGCTAAAGAGTCTGCCACTTTGTTGTTTTCTCTAAATGTATAGACGATTTTGAAATGGCCAGCCGAGAATTTGGATGAAATGAAGCTCCACCATGAGTCTAGGTATGGGTAATTTTAGGGGCTTCTTTATTTTCATTGAAGCAATCAACAATGATTTTGGAGTCAATTGCGAGTTTACGAGCTTGATGAATGTAGAGCGCATCCAGAAGAATAGAATCAGTAAACGTCCAAGATGATCTGATGTCAAGAAGCTGAGAACAGTCTTTCAGCCAGTCCGTAATTTGTTGAATAATAGCAGCCGGTTGAGATATTGGGTTTTCTAATTTACTGCTATTGCCTTCCTTCCAGAGTTCCCAAACTGAAAAAATAGTAAGCATAGACGTGACGTAGCCAACTTGGGATTTCCTGCGAGATCTGTTAAACCGCCGGGACTGAATGGAATCCGTTTGGAAGGATCTTATATTGAAAAGGCGATCAAAATGGTTCCAAACCTCCATAGCAAGCTCACTCTTGATGAAGAGGTGATCAATACTTTATTTATCATACTCCGAACAGTACAAGCATTTGCTTGCAAATCTTATACCTTTCGTCTGAATTTATTCCCTTAACTGATTCTGAAATCCCCGCATACAAAGTCAAATAAGAGCTTCCACGCAAAAATGCTAATTATTGTAGGAATGGCTTTATCCCAGACAAATTGAGTCCAAGCTTGAATGCCCGTTCGATTTCTTATCGATTCCCAACCAGCTTTGAGAATAAATGACTCACTACGATTCTTTTTCCATATCCCCCTGTCCTCCTGATGAGATGTGAATATACCACTATTCCTGATATCATAAACCACTCTGTGAGGCAAAAATGCTTCGATATCATTGAAAAAGCAGTTTCCATGTGCGTCAAGCACATCTATGATTTTGGAGAAATAACTAGTAAAGGAGTTGGCCTGGTCAATAAGAGGGAGTCATACTTTGGACTGCTTTTTTCAAAAGAAACTATCTGAAAGCCCCTATGGTTTGCTGCTTCCAAACCTGGTTGTCAGGACTTAGAGTGAAATCAGTTCTATTTTCAGGCAACCCCACCAATACTTAAGGGCTCAAAATGGTGGATTGGAAATGGAGCTAGCACTGATTTCTGGTTCCACCCCTGGCTCTCTGATATTCTTCTCATTGAAAGTACCCCCCTCTTATTGACCAGGTAAACTTCATACGAAAAGCTTTTGAAAGCTCTTGAAAATGTCTTGTAGTAGGAGGACCCAAAGCCCCTTCCTGAATAGGTAGGCACATAGTATCAAAAAATATCCAGTGAAGCTTTCTTTTGTCTTCATCACCGCCTCACCAAAAGTTAGCTAACATTTTTTCCAACTGGTCAAGAACTCCCTTTGAAACTGGAATCCCTGCAAGAAGGTGTATAGGCATCGAGAAAAGAACATGTTTGCAAAATAAGCCGCCCTCCACTGGATAACAATGCTTTCATCTCCTACCACTTTATTTTATACTCTATCCAGAAGATGAGAAATTTTTTTTTTTTAGATTTAAATAGAGGTAGTCCTAGATAAAAATATTAGGAATCAAAGCAAGGAAAGTAGCATTGATGGAACGGGGGATCGCACCTTCAGCGAAGAAATAAGGTGACCAGCTGGAAGTTTTTGAAATCCCAACAATATTTTCTATATAAAAAGAATCCGGAAAGCCATCAGGCTTTAAAGGATAGGGGAGACCTTTTTTTGGGTTAGTGCGCGCCGACATGCTCAAAATTACCTTTTGAACTTCTTCCATATTAGGAGGGCTCGTAAGCATCTTATTATCTTCCTCTGTGACTAGAGAGGGGATGGTCTCAAGGATCTCATCTTCAAGCACCGAACCTTGAGAAGAAAGTAATGTATGAAATAAATTGAGAGCTTCCTGCCATACAGAGACAAGTTCTGAATTTGGTTCAAGGTGCTTATTCTCTATCTTTCTTCGTAAAGCAGAAGTTTTTCAAGGTTACTCTTGGCCGAATCTAACGGAATTTTCTTATCAGCAGACCAACTCTGTTCAAGAGCAAATTGGCCTTCTTCGTTTTCGGCATTTCTATATTCTGAAATAGTTCGCCAATTCAGTGCTTTATTTGTCGAGTCAATCTTCCTGGAGAAGACTTGAAAAGGATTTCCCGAGCATGGTTGAGATCAATGTGAAAATCAGAATGCCGAATCCACATTCTTTGGAAACGAAAGACCCCAGGCCTGCGAGTATTATAATCTTCTAAGAAGATTACTAGAGGAGAGTGATCAGAGGATACTCTAGGCAAATGGTCAACTCTGGTGGAAGCAAAACGGCTTTTATATAGAAGCGGGCAGTCCCCATTCAAAAGGATTCTATCTAGTCTGGCCCAGATACAATGTTGACCGGTTTGATTATTGCTCCAAGTCAATTTGCTGTCATTGAAAGCCCAATCAAATAATCCAAACGAGAAAATCATATCTTCAAAGCTCATCACTTCAATAAAGGCATTGAAGTCAGGAGGCCGACCCCCAAGTTTTTTCTAATGGATCCGCAATTACATTAAAGTTCCCCCTACTAGCCACGGGAAGTTAATGCAAGTCGATAGGTCCTTCAATCATCGAGTACACTATCGACTTCCCACACTTATCATGACAACATCACCGATCTTTGGCGCTTATGGGGGGCCCTATCATACACATGCACCACCAGAGTCTTCATAAGAACTCTGGGGCGAGGGCCAAGGTGAACCCGGATTAACGATGAGAAGCGGTCAAATCAGTAGCAAAGGCACCAGGACGGACGGTTGGTTGAACCGGGCGATAGCTTCGCGATCGATAGCTCAGTGAGGTATGCCACCCGCCCTACTTCTAATGATAAATAGAAAAGGTGGGAGAGGGGCTGAGGGACGGCAAAGGTACAAAAACAAAAACTACATGACATACGTACGTTAAATGGTAGGCCCATTACGAATAATCATTAAGGCGGTCTCCAATCTCGCTCGGCTCGGGGCGATCACTTGAACAGGGCGGGATTGATCAATCTACATCAAAAATTCTGGCTTTCCTTCCCAGGAGCGCATCTACAGAATTAAGAGAGCACGCACCACACTCCTACTATACCAGGGCCTTTAGCTTTCACTGAGAAGAAGAGATTACTTCCAGCTAGCTTTTTTCCCTAACCCTAACCAATGAATGATAGGCCGGCTTAGGATAATTGAAAATGAATTCACTTTCAGTAATCGGAGGCAGGTCAGGGGCCGGCGGGCACGCCCCCAGCTTCTTAAGTTTGGGAATTATGCCGGACCAATGCTACGAGCTTCCAGAATCCAATGGAATCTTCGTAAAGTCGATCATTACGAGTGTTACGATTCATTCGATTGGCGGGTCCAATCGATCTTATTTCGGTTCGATACGTCCACCTACGAGACTCACCTTTGGCTTTCGTCTCGGTAGGTGTATTATTATACATTTTCCCAAAAGAACATTCATTCATTTCTTTCTTCCCCGTCGACCACGGCGACTGAAACGACGCGAAAAATCCAGACCGGTAAAGGAGAAGGGCCGGTGGGGGCCTTCAAGCATTCGAAATACGCCGGGATTGAAAATGACATAGCGTTCCTGATAGAAAATAACGACTCCTTCAGAAAAACAAACTTATTCAAGTTCTTTTTCCCAAAGAAGTCCCGCTCTGACCGCCCGACGAGTCATCTACTTAAAAGGACCCTCCCCGCAGTCCGCCCTTCCTTGAATTATTCGATCATGCAATACTTATTGAATACAAAGAACAAAATTCATTTTGACCCCGTCGTAGTTCTCAATCATTTCGTGGCACCGGGCGTGGCTGAACCATCTACGATGGGGGGAGCTAATGCACAGGGAAGAAGCTTAGATAAAAGAATACGTTCTTGCATCGCTTTTTTTGTAGAAAGCTCGACCAGCGAGAAAAAGTGTTTGGCCGAAGCCAAAAAGAGGGTGACCCACTTTATTCGCCAAGCGAATGATCTTCGCTTCGCGGGAACAACAAAAACCACCATCTCGCTCTTTCCTTTCTTCGGTGCTACCTTTTTTTTTCCAAGGGATGGGGTTGGGGTGTATAATAACCTTTTTTTTGAGGATGCCCGGGAACAACTCCTAGGTCAATTAAGGATAAAATGTTGGAACCTCATGGGTAAGGATAAGGTAATGGAATTGATAGAGAAATTCATAGACCTAAATAGGATAGGAGAATTGATAAGGGGAATAGAGATGATGATAGAGATCATACTGAGAAACAGAAGAATTCCGTACGGGTACAACTATTATTTGAACGAAGTGAAAAAAATGCGATCTTTGTTGTATAATAGAACAAACACTAATACCTTAATTGAATCGGTCAAGATCAAATCTGTTTATCAAAGTGCTTCTCCGATTGCTCAAGACATCTCTTTTCAACCGAGGAACAAAACAAGATCATTTCGTTCCATTTTTAGTAAAATAGTGAAGGATATTCCATTAGTAATGAAAAAAGGGGTGGAGGGGATCCGTATATGTTGTTCAGGTCGATTAGAAGGTGCAGAAATAGCTAGAACTGAATGCGGAAAGTATGGAAAAACATCTCGTAATGTATTTAACCAGAAAATAGATTATGCTCCTGCGGAAGTATCTACTCGTTACGGAATCTCAGGTGTCAAAGTGTGGATTTCATATAGTAAAAAAAAAAAGGGACGTGCTATATCCGAAACGTACGAAATATAGTAAATATCGTAAAGGCAGATGTAGTAGGGGTTGCAAACCGGACGGTACACAACTTGGTTTTGGAAGATATGGCACTAAAAGTTGTAGAGCTGGTCGTCTTTCATATCGAGCCATTGAAGCAGCGCGTCGTGCTATAATCGGACACTTCCATCGTGCTATGAGCGGACAATTCCGAAGAAATGGTAAGATATGGGTAAGAGTTCTCGCAGATATCCCTATTACCGGGAAACCTACAGAAGTAAGAATGGGAAGAGGAAAGGGAAATCCTACGGGTTGGATTGCTCGTGTGTCCAGGGGACAAATCCTATTTGAAATGGATGGTGTGAGTTTGTCAAATGCTCGACAAGCTGCTACATTAGCGGCGCATAAACTATGTTCGTCAACCAAGTTTGTTCAGTGGTCATAAGCTTATAAATCTTACCCAAATTCTCCATTTTGGTACACGCCAAAGCGTTCCATTTCGGTGGATTGAAAGAGCCATCAATCACTATGATCTCTTTCTTAGAAAAGAAATTGTGTAAATTCTTCCTTTTTTTCTCCCATACTTTCCGTTGGTCAACAACCAACTAAAGTGCTCTATACTTCTTCACTACTCGTACAGGGAAGGTGGAAGAAATGAAGTCTCTCTTTTTTTTGGGGGGAGCAGAGCAGTCAAAGAATGAACCAAACCAAATGATTGTTCTAGAATGGCTATTCCTCACAATTGCTCCTTGTGATGCAGCGGAACCATGGCAATTAGGATCTCAAGACGCAGCAACACCTATAATGCAAGGAATAACAGACTTACATCACGATGTCTTTTTCTTCGTTATTCTGATTTTGGTTTTCGTATCATGGATCTTGGGTCGCGCTTTATGGCATTTCCACTATAAAAAAAATCCAATCCCGCAAAGGATTGTTCATGGAACTACTATCGAGATTCTTCGGACCATATTTCCTAGTATCATCCTTATGTTCATTGCTATACCATCATTTGCTCTGTTATACTCAATGGACGAGGTAGTAGTAGATCCAGCCATTACTATAAAAGCTATTGGACATCAATGGTATCGGAGTGCGCCTCTTCACGAGGGTGATTAAAGTGCAACGAAATGCCTTAAAGTTGAATATGGTTCGCGAAGCATCTGGCTTACCGGTAATCTCCCATTCCCGCCGTCGAGAGACTTTAATAACTATAGCATGCCAGAAACGGGGAGTTGAGGTGGTTAGACCTATACCCCGAAATGCTCCCAGCATAGGAGCCTATGGTTCCATTCTTGTTGTTGCTGGAGGTACACATCCCTCTTCTCGGTGTGGAACGATATACGAGAAATAGATGCTCAGCCTGCAATGTCCGATAACGGCGCTGAAGTAGTGAATCTATCGGCACCATAGCAGTGGTATACAACTTTGGACCTAACGGCCGGCCTAGTAACCTTTCGGAATGGGGGATCCCCGTTGGCAACAACCACGGTAGTAGTTGCGGAACTACTGGGCCGGGAGAGGACAACCTCTTGTTCCTGCTCCTCTTTCTTCGCTTCGGGGACGGAGGTCCTACGGTAGGTAACAGCAGGCACAAGCAAGTTGACCGAAGGGGACCAGCGCTTCTACTCCTCCACCGAGGAGCCGTTCTTGCGAGAAGCAAGGGATGTCGTGAACGGTGGGAGGTCACAGAGAATTGACCTATTCATAGAGTGATCCTATGATCGATACAGGATATAGACTATCTCATTCTTTATTCTATTCTATTTCTGAAAGAAAAAAAAAAGAAGGGTGACTCAACTTCTCAGCTAGAGTTGGTGGTGGGACCTGTTGGCATAATGCACGCTGGAACGTGGGAATTCGAGGTCTCATGAACTACTACTAAAAACCAACTTTGTTTTTGTTTTGTTTGTGGACAAACGATATCCGGTCAGGCCTATGGCTGGATCCTTTTAGATCTACGGGCCGGCCGGCCCCGGCCGTTTACATGAGCATAGGGAATCTATACTCGAGCGTTCCACTGGGCCCCTGACAGGATAGGTGAGGAATCACTCTGGATCTTCTTTTTTTGGGCTACAACTTCGCCGAGCCGACTAGCATCCCTTTCCACTGTGCATTTTTCGAACAAAGAAGACGACTATAGGATCGAATTCGCTCTTCAAGAAACTGCTCGTCCCATACCTTCTGCCTGTCTCATATGTGTGGAACCTGGTCTTTTTCGGTTCCAGCCTCTCCCTCGAATACATAGGGTAGGTAGGGCTGGGTGAGAAATGGTTCCCTCTTGCCAATAAACTTTCCCCGGCCTTCGATTAACCTTACTCATAAAGGGTCTTACGGTCGGGAGAACTACCTAACTAAAGAAAAATAGTGTTCTTTCTAAGAGTAGGCGTGGAGAGCTTTTTGCGGGGAAACTTGCAAGTACAGTTTGGGGGGAGGCGGGCGTCGACCCTACCTTATGAGTATTCGGACTATAACAGTTCCGATGAACAGTCACTCACTTTTGACAGTTATACGATTCCAGAAGATGATCCAGAATTGGGTCAATCACGTTTATTAGAAGTCGACAATAGAGTGGTTGTACCAGCAAAAAGTTATATACGTTTTATTGTAACATCTGCTGATGTACCTCATAGTTGGGCTGTACCTTCCTTAGGTGTCAAATGTGATGCTGTACCTGGTCGTTTAAATCAGACCTCTATTTCGGTACAACGAGAAGGAGTTTACTATGGTCAGTGCAGTGAGATTTGTGGAACTAATAATGCCTTTATGCCTATCATCGTAGAAGCTGTTCTTAGGAAAGATTATGGGTCTCGGGTATCCAATCAATTAATCCCACAAACCGGGGAAGCTTAAGCGGAAATGAAAGAGGAGGGTGAGGGAAGCCACTAAATTGAGGGCTTCACTCGCTCGCTCTAACGCTCATTTAGTAGACAACGAGTGGAGTGCATAAGCTGCTTTAGAGATAGGGGTGAGTACTACACGAGCTCGTAAGTAAAGTACGGAACGAGTCTTGTCTACGAAGCAGAGCAACCTCAAATCCATCATTGGCAAAATAATTATTTGGTTATGCCATTTTGGGCTTTGCTCTAACCGAAGCTATTGCATCGTTTGCCCCAATGATGGCCTTTTTGATCTCATTCGTATTCCAAGTCCGTTAGTAATCGTTTACGGTGGGTGGGTAAGCAGGAGGGGATCCCTGTGGTTAGACTAACTGGCCGAGAAGGTTAGCGAGGTTCCTGCTATGGTGAAGTGAAAGATCTTTCACTATAGTGGGAAGAAGACAGGTGGGAGCGAGCGGAGCGAGAGCAAAGCAAGCTCTAGTGGTGGGTTGTCTTCGCGGTCCCATTTCATCGACATAGTCAGAAGCAATGGATGTTGTAAACGCACAAGTGAAACACGAATGAGTATAGGTTTTGGGGGATGTAATTTCGATCTAAACCCGGAAACCCATATCTTTATATACGAAATTACTTCGTCCTTTTTTTTTTAGCCCTTTTTCGTTTGTGCATCTTTCTCCCATGCTTTCCGTTGGTCAACAACCAACCAAAGTGCTCTATACTTCTTCACTACTCGTACAGGCTTGACGGAGTTAAGCTGTATTGAGGGAATCATTTTGTCTCAATCAATCAAGAATGCCTCAACTGGATAAATTCACTTATTTCACACAATTCTTCTGGTCATGCCTTTTCCTCATTCTTATTAGGTTCTATCTCCCTTTGGATTTAGAAGTGAAACTCTTTTTCTATTATATAACAAGGCCCAAGTTACAGCGGGCTCTTTCTATTCTGAAATGGTTCATATGTCTTTATTGCTTGCTAACTTTTGGATATAGGATCTATGCTAAATTGTTTGATGCTATTTTACTTCATTCCATATTTGGTATTCTCCCATTTGAACTGCAGCTACTATCCCACTATATGAATCAACCGGATAAGGATCCGGAATGGGTGGAATTCGTACGACAGCGCCTACAAACCCAGGGACTCTCATCCAGGGAGTACGAGGTCATGGTGCGGGACTTCCTCAATACGGAATTGTGTTTTGCGACTCGAGAGCAGATTTCCTCCCTCTATCAACTCCTTTTTTATGGTCGGGAGGATCCACAATTCTTCATTGATCCACAAGACCTGGATTCCATACTGAGGGTGCACCTTGAACCCTTAGAATTCAATCACCCTGCTCTATGCCAGGTCTTAGACATAATTCCCCTTTTTATCAAGACCTAAAGGGAACTCAAGCGCATCATTTTCGTGGCTTTATAAACTTTAAGCACCAAGGGCGATTGGAAATGCAACATCGCCTAGAGTTACGAGAGTTATGGAAATCTCTTGAGAGAAGGAACGCTTTTCTAAGCGAGGAAAACGCCTCTCTAAGAGAAAAACTTTTAATTCTCGACAGGGAAGCCCCATAAAATTTTTCTTTGTTGTGTTGCTGTCGTAAAATAGCGTTCTTCATTCCGTCGTCGATCTTCCAATTTCCTCCGGTATGCCGCTCCGCCAGCAAGGAGCGAAAGAACCAAGTTTTTTGTGGTGATGTCAGAATTTGCACCTATTTGTATCTATTTAGTGATCAGTCCGCTAGTTTCTTTGCTCCCACTCGGTCTTCCTTTTCTATTTTCTTCCAATAGTTCGACCTATCCAGAAAAATTGTCGGCCTACGAATGTGGTTTCGATCCTTCCGGTGATGCCAGAAGTCGTTTTGATATAAGATTTTATCTTGTTTCCATTTTATTTATTATTCCTGATCCGGAAGTAACCTTTTCCTTTCCTTGGGCAGTACCTCCCAACAAGATTGATCCGTTTGGATCTTGGTCCATGATGGACTTTTTATTGATTTTGACGATTGGATCTCTCTATGAATGGAAAAGGGGTGCTTCAGATCGGGAGTAACCACTAGTGAGAGGGCAAAAATTGGGGGGAAGGACAAAGTAAAGAGCGATGCCTACATTAAATCAATTGATTCGTCATGGTAGAGAAGAAAAACAGCGCACGGACCGTACTCGAGCTTTGGATCAATGTCCCCAGAAGCAAGGAGTATGCCCGCGTGTTTCAACGAGAACACCGAAAAAACCTAATTCAGCTCCACGTAAGATAGCCAAAGTACGGTTGAGCAATCGACATGATATATTTGCTCACATTCCAGGCGAAGGTCATAATTTGCAGGAACATTCTATGGTCTTAATAAGAGGAGGTAGAGTGAAAGATTCGCCAGGTGTGAAATTCCATTGTATTCGAGGAGTCAAGGATTTGCTGGGAATTCCGGATCGAAGAAGAGGCAGATCAAAATATGGTGCGGAAAAACCCAAATCGATATGAATGGAAGATGCCTCTGGAACTCGTTTTTCTCGGTAAGGATAGGTACGAAGTCACTCGACTGAAAGGAGAGGGAACAACCACAACGTTACACCCCAAAACTATACGGAGCCCTTCCGAATGACCTAGAATATAGTCTACTAGACTAGCCAAGAAAGAGTCTAGTAGACTATATTCGCCCGTGGAGGTGAGTGGAGGAAGCTGTGAAGCTTCTAACTCTAATTACCAACTTGGGACTATATTAGTAAAAAGCGGCATTATCCCCTTACTCAATCCCCCCTCGCTTACCACCATGAACAACACCTTTCCCGATCAATTGGTTTTTAATTATTTAATAAGAAAGATGGCAAATCCTACCATTGTATTTCCTTTTTTCATTTGGATCCTATCAACTTGGAGAGTGTCTAGATTAAGACACTTCTCATATTCGGACTATCAAGATCGACTAAATGAGAGTGTGGCTGACATGGTAAAAGAACAAATTAGCCACACTTTTCTGGACCCCTTTTTTTGGGGAAAGGATAGTGGGTAGGGCTTATCTTTCCCCCAGACTACTTTACTCACTGGAAATCATTCCACGTATAGGAACTGGGAAAAAAAAAGGGCTCGAACTACAGGGATCTGATACCTTCTTCCCTTGGTATGAGAAGTTGGTTATGTAGGCTGACAACCTTTCCTAGGTTGTTTCGATCAGGCCAAATAATCGATTAGTATTATGCCTGAGATTACCAGAAGAACTTCCCCCTCTTGAAAACTGACTAATCAAACAAAGGGGGTAACTTTTTTTTATGAGGGTAGGGAGTTTGGGTTGGTGTTCAGTGTACCGCACTTTAGTTACAAGATCGGAAATTCCATTCTCTTTTTTACCATCTAAAATCGAAGAAAAGAAAGAAGGGCGAGATAAACAAATAAAGAGCTAACTTTCTTTAAACTTTCTTTATTATTATGTAAGATTATAAGGTTCAAAATTAATCGGCGCAGGAGCTGCTACAATTGCTTTAGCGGGAGCTGCTGCCGGTATTGGAAATGTTCTCAGTTCCTTAATTCTGTTGCGAGAAATCATTCATTGGCAAAACAATTATTAGGTTATGCTATTTTGGGATTTGCTTTAACTGAAGCTATTGCCTTGTTTTCCTTAATGATGGCCTTCTTAATCCTCCTTGTCCTTTCGAAAAAAAAATAAAAGAGTGGAAGCGGGCTAGTCCCCGAAAATGCCCGGTACTTTAGCGTTGGGGACAAGTAAGATTATTATCTAGTTTATCCGCCATCGTTATCATAAATTGAATATCCTGTTAATGTGCCAGCCCTAGCCCATCTTGCTCTTCCAATTCCATTTCGAGAGTCATCATAGCTCTTTTGGACTTATACATGCAGCACCCTTTTATCTTTCGACATAGACCCTTCTTCCTCCTTGCGATGCAAAGGCAATGTCAGGGAGTCCGACTCTTTAATTGAAAAAAAGACGGTTGTGTGCGAGTCGGCTGGGAAAACACAAGCTTAACACGTCTTTCTTTATCTTTTTCATATCTGAATGTCTTTGTCGAGTTGGTTGGCATCATTCGTTCCTTTCTGTCTTTTCATTGTCCGCCTCCGCCCGAACAGATACGCACTAACCCACCTGAAATAAGGTAAAAGCCTTCTTTCCAACCCTTTGTACGAGACTCCTTTCTTCGTACAAATGCTCGTAGGCGAAAGAGACCTTCCTTTGCTCCTGTCGGCGGGATCAGCCAGTGTCCCCGTGTGTAAGGCCTTTTCCTGAAAGAGGTCGAATAGTTCCTATCCCATTCATACTACTGTTGGCTTATGTGCTATGTCTAGCGGCTGGTGAATCCTACCCAGTATCAGAATTGGGTAGGATATTTCCTCGGTTTCCGAGAAGGGTTTTAATGGCGACCGGACTCCTCTTCTCTGGAAGTCTAATGGTTTGGGGGACGTCGATTCCCTGGATTTTCTGGCTTCCCTTCAACCAGCCACTCTTTTAGTTCCCAAAATATATAGAATCCAGAATCCTTTTAAGCGCCTTATCACGAAAGTGACCAAGCAAGCAGATGATGATGGTTCAGCCGGTAAGCTAGCAAGCTTACGAAATGAAGGAAGAGGAGACCCTTTTATTATAAGTTGAAAGCGAAGTTGATAGTCCTCGTATTGGTAATTATTATACGCTAAAAGTCTATATAAGATATAGAAGGCAAAATATGAGAAAATAAAATAAATAAAGAAAAAGAAGAAGGCCCTCTATATTATTATTAATTAAGGCTGTGTAAGGGTGTGTCTATTTTCTTTCTCTTAACTCAGAAGTTCTTTTTTTTTTTTGGTAAGATAGTAGTGGATCGAGAAAGCAAAGCTTAAAAGGCGAAAGTGCTCTACCTACCCTCTCTTGTTTCAGGTATTCCACTCGTTCTCAAAGTATATAGCTCTAGTAGTCCTTTCTGCCTATTACACTCCTTCGCTCTAGTGATCGCTTCGTATACTACGCTTCTTATCCAGCGTATTGAACTCGTTTATTCCACTCGCTCCCTAACTCTAAGAGCAACTCCTCTTTTTAGAATTGTTGAAGAAACTACTAACTCTAACTATCTAACTGCACTGATCGGGGTCGATCTCACTGACCCCTTGCTTCACCACGCCCAAGCCGGAGGCTAAGGAGAGCAGAATAAGGTGAAGGTGGATACCGCTCATCAAGAGCTTGGTTAAGTGTCCAAGACCGTATGCCTTGCTGGTTGGATCTGAATCTGCTCTATAGTTATCTAATCTCTTTCTTTTTCCTACCTCCCCTACGAAGGGAAGTACAAAGGAAGCTGCTTCGAAGTTGAAGGGGCTCGTCCATTCACCATATGTCTGTAATTTCATACTTAAAAAGGAAGATTAAAAACTCATCGATCTCCTTACCGCTCCGTGGGGATCTTCATTCACTCTTCTCTTACTTTCCCTACTTCTAGAAAAAAAAAGAAATGTTGAACAAAAACGATCTTTCTAAAGTTAAGGCAGCAGATCGGTCGGCTGCGGGACGGGGCCGGGAGCAGCAGTAGGAGAAGCGATAAGCCCTTCAATCTACTCCTCAAAGCAGGAATGGAGGGCCGCTTTCTTAATAATTCAAATAGATAGTTCTGCTCACATCAAGGGAAGCTCTTCATTAACTGAGAAGCTCATTGGCTCGCCTTTGACTCTAGCCTCTCATTTAACTCGCTACTTCGTCAACTTCTCAGTCCCTCGTGAGTGTGGCACGCACCTCTACATCTTTTCCTATCTATAGTCAGGGGACTGCTGCTCATAACTACTAGCTATCCATCTAGCCCACGATAGCGAAGGCTCAAAAAAAAGATTGAATGAGGTCATTAACATTGAATCATCATAAGGAAGTCAAGTAGTCCGTGACTGACTAGCCGACGCTTCTGCCTTTCCACTTTCCACGAGTCAAAAAATGTAACGATAGCTAAGAGAACTAGAGAGCTAGAGCGAAATACTTGTAGCGAGTAAAGAACGATTTCACAAAGTTTATAATAAAATAGTACGAGTTGTAAAAGCGTAAGAGCTATATAGAACCACCTTTGGCCGGTCTCACATCTTCCCATCCTCTACTTAGTTGTCTCAATTACATCGATCCTGAACTACGTCCATCCAAGTATTCTTGCCCTTACCCTTTCGGTCGAGCACAACCTCCCGAGCGCTAGGTTCAAGCAACTTCATACCACTTCGTCCCTTTCACTCTTCAACCTGATCTCTACATTCATAGCTTGAAAAAGCAAAAGAGGGTCACCGTCACCTCTCTTAATGACTATTCTTAAGCTTCCTTTCTTTGGGAGTAGGATCTCTTTCCTAGGAGCTCATAGAAAGATAGCGAAGTCAGATAGTTCTTTCTTGCTTTCCTTCTATCTTTCTTTCTATTTCAAAGCTTGTGCTTTGGTTCAGATCACTGCTTACTTACTTGACTTGCCCCCTTTTTTTTAAGCAAAGAGGAAGTCGTGCAAGCAAGCGAAGTGGAATCTATTAGAATAGAAAATAGTGCAGCTCGATCAGTATAAGAATAAAGCCAGGAGGTTGGCAGGAAAGGTGACTTTCTTTTCCTTTTCGACTTCTTCCTTTAGAACTTCCTGTAAAGTGGAAGGGTAGGCCTTTGGCACCAGAAAGGTGAGGATCGAAATTCGGAGAGTGAAGAGAGGAAGGAACCCTCTTTTTAAGTCCTACGTACTGCTCTTCTCTCAATCGCTCTTTGGTATTCGGAAGTGGAAAGCGAACTGCTGGCTGTGGCCGAAAAGAGAGGTTCTGTCTTTCTTCATTCAAGTAAGAAAAAGATGGGACGCTCGCAGACCTGTATGGAAGGAAGAGAATTATTAGAACTCTCGTCCGCCCCTCTCTTTACCCTCTGTAGCTGAACTTTCTTACTTATGCGATGAGGAGCTTACTTAGTATTGAAATCGAGTTGGCAGAAAGTACCGAAAGTCGGCCGCCCGCCCTATCATCCCGTGTCTCAACCAACTTTTTTCTTGTCGGAAAATCTCTCTTTTGGCTTTTGAAACTTCGATTCGTGACAGCTACTCATACGTGCCAAAGAGACTTCCTTCCCTTACCCTCACATGCATCAGGTGCCTAGACTTGCTAGCTACTTCTATAAGACCGGGGATTTGTCCAAGTCTTCTTCCTAATAAGGATTTTTTCAACCTATTATGTGAAGACCTCGTAGGCGAATACCTGAGATATCTTCCTCAAACGGAGGGGGAGGAGGGGTATGACCATTACTTTAGCTGATCTCTTATCTATCTAAGAAAACGGATATTGGGATGCCTATTGAATTCTTCCTTCTAACATTGGATTCTAACAAGGCTAAGAGCAGCGGATACGGATAGAAGACCAAGAGCGCTTATGTATCATCTCCTGTCGAAAAGCGAAAAAACCCCTTCTTCTATACGAGACCTAGCTCTTTCCTCCCTTTACTAAAAATTCTTCTATTAGTATTAGTGAAAGCTCAATCCCAACTCTCTCACTAAGACCGGATCTTGCAAACAGTGTTCTTCCTAAAAAGCCAGAGCGGATACCTTTCTTATATACTATACGCAATTTTCTATTTTCGGATTAACTTAACTTTAAGAAAAGATTCTATAAAAGAATAAAGAGCCTATCTTCTTCTTTCTTTCCAAATCCAAATACAATGGGATGGGCATCTTTCTATTTCTGCTACTATGCCTCCTGTTTACTGTTTAGTTCAGTTACTTTTTTTTTCTTGCAAACAAGAAGGGGAAAAAATAGGCGATTCGAATCCCCGTTCTTCTGATTTCCTCTTGTCTGCTTTCTTGCTCATGCCAATGCCTAACAAAACAGTTAAGAAATCTGCATGGGATTCTGTACCAAGAACATCGGCTTCTCATGTCGATCTTCCGTTCGGCCAATTGGACAGCGTCATCTTCGTTTAGTTTACTATTCAACGTCCCCCAATCCCTAGTTGTACAGGTACAGCCCAGAAGCTTCCTCTTTCATATTGATGAAAGCGCTAGGCACCTCTTAACAGTTCAAAGTCCCCCCTTGGCTTACCCAGCTTTTAAGGTGAGAACAGCGGATTCAATATCAATAGCTGTGGATTCGATTCCTATTCTTATATATGCAACCTAAGCAGCTACTTTTGTCCGTGCATATCTTAAATCATGCTTTTCACAAGTTCGGTACGCTAGAGGGTGACGAAGGAACACTAGTTCTATTGGCTCTAAGCCCGCATTCTTCCTAGCAACCGAGTCGATGTCAAAGAACCCGAGCGAGGGCCTTCTCTGTGCATTCATGTGCAGCTAGGGGAGTTGCAGGACTAATTTAATTTCCAAAGCTATAAGTCCTAGACTAGAAAGGAGATTTGCTTGGTGTTAAGTCAACTCTACTAGATGCAGTTGCCCAGGAATCCAATGCACTAACTCCTGGACTTAGACGATATGCCCTTAGGGATACGTTAGCAAGTAATCCCTCTCACTAGTTGCCTTTCAAAGGCATTTTTACATTATCCCATTTCCACGTGAAAGCAGATAAGAAGTCTCGTCTTCATCCTATTGTGATGTCATCTCTATTAAACCTGCTATTCCTATCATGCTATTGCTTCTGTCTTCCAACCATCTAAGACCGGATTCAATAGCAGCTCCTGCACCCATTGATTTTGCACCTTCTAACATCTCGAGCTCGGTATTGTACCTTAACCTCAGTACACTTCACACCCACCCAATCGTGAGAAAATGACGATTCACTAAAAACTTCTCTTTTTGTTTTGACGTTGTCAACATCCCGAAAGAGAATTCCTTTGTTAGTGATTCGGCTTTCTATCTTAAAAAAGATAACGAAATTTCGAAGAAGCTCTTTTAAGAATATTTCCCGCACTTCTTCAGTAAATTTTCCTACTTTATTATGCCGATTCCTCTCTCCGTATATTTTATGTTAGAAGGAAGGCAAAAGCTGACTGGTGCTTTGTTTAGGGACGGGAGCCACTCCTTCTTTTCCGAGTTTGCCTAGGAGCTCCTGTCTTAAAAGACGAATACTTATTAGTAGGGCTGCCCCCAATAGCTCTTTTTGAATGGACATCTGAGATAGCATCAAGCCGAGCACAAAACAGATCTGGGCTGCTAATAAGGAGGACTGTTAAGCCTTCTAGCATAGGTGATGCCTTCCCAAGGTCTGGTCTCTTCGGTACAGGTACGGACTTTGAGAAGACGGCCTTTTTCTTTGACTGTGTGGAATAAGAGCGGGTGCCTTTCATTTATCAAGACTAGATAAACCAAAGCAGTCTACGATTGCCGGGTTTTTTAGGAATGGAATTTATAGGAAGATTAGCGGAACCGCCAGGAATCAGTACTGCGTCGACTGCTATGTGCTAAAGACTGCGGAATAAGAGCTCTTAGTCCTTTCGGCACGGCATAAAATAAAGGCTGTTCTTGTTGCGGGTTTATCAGAGCTTGAGAATCTAGCTAGGGCTATTTGAACTAATAAGGAAAAGTAGGCATGCTAAGTACATTTTGATGGCATTGAATCGGAAGATAGCCTATCTAAGAGAAGATGAAATAGCAAGTGCTTGAGAAGAAAAGAAGCTGTGAGGGAATGCGCTCTGACTGATATCATTCAGGCAATTCCATTCTTACTGTCCTAGGAAGAAGGAAAGGATAAAAGATCCCACGAACAGGGTTAGCGTAAGAAGAGCTTTTGCAAGAAGGGCGTCGTTCTCAGATGGGCAGATGGAGCTGTTAGAAAGAATTACCGATCGTCGGGAAGAGAAGGGGAATGAATCTTTTTTTTGGGGAATAAGCACTCTTGTCGCGTCTGGAGTTGTAGATAGTAGGGGGAATCGCCTTTCGAGTTGTTAGAAAAAACACAGTTGTTAAAGTGAAAAGAACTCTATTTTTTTACTTTTAAATAAGAATAATTATCCGATCAAGGGCTAACCCACGCACAGAGAAGGAAGAAGCTATCTCAATATCCTTCACACAGATGACATTTATCTTTCCCATGACTACTTAGTGTGTCTCAACAACCGTGTCGGAGAGAAGGAAGAGGGCTCTTTACCAGTATCATAGCCGGGAGAATGAAAGCATTAGTGGGAAGATCTTTTGTTCGATCTGCCTTGGGTGGGGCGATGAAAAAAGTCTAGTTCATCCTCCCGAATGAAACACATCTTATGAAATATACGGGCCGGGTGGGTCCAGGGTCCAACAGCCGGATCGATTACGAGTCATCTCCTAGCCTGATTTTCCTTTTGTTTCGGGTGGTTCAAACTAAATGAAAGAAAGGTCGAACAACTTCTTCTATTGAATAGACATCTGCTTCCTGGTCCTTTCGAACCAGTCAAAACCTGGAGCAAGGGATTTGAAGAACTTTATCAATGAGCTGGGACTAATAGCAATATCTGCTTTGGGACCTCAGTATACATGGTAAAATAAAGGGGATCCTAGTGATTTTACATTTGAGAAGCTAGTATCAATAGACATTGAAGAAGGGATGGTTCCTGCAGATGATGTTAATAAGTTGTGTTGCATGATTTCTTTGTGTGTTCTTAAAGTTTAGGGATAATGCCGCTTTTATTATTTAATAAATATCTCTTTCCGAACAGATTTCCCCATCAGTAATGGGACGTTCGGGATGAAGCCAATCAAAAAAAAAAAAAGAAAGAAAAATGCGATTTGGATAATAGCTTTTCTTATGACACAAGATTGTTCTGTTCCGGGACTGTAGTGAATAAAGAGGGTCAGCTCTTGTTAACCCGGTACAACAAAGTAATAGAAGAGAGTTAGTACTCATTTAATTGACCTCCTTTTCGAAGTCAATGAATTTCTTTCTTTTACTTTTATTTTGTTCAAGTTGCTTCAGTGAATGAAAATGCTCAATAAAGCGGGTAGGTCTTACTAGCCCTTACACTCGTCAAACTTATTTACTCATTCTCCACAGTAATGGATTGACTTTACTTCTTTCCCAAGCATCTGGTAATTCTGGCTGCCTTTCCACTCCTCACTTTGGTTTCCACCAAGCCAATCAAATCTGCCTCTTGTGCTCTTATATAATCTTTGGCCTCTCTCTGCTTCTCGACTTTACCGA